>NW_027248279.1:1436263-1448763 GCF_041260155.1 Ptychodera flava | reverse complement strand
ATCGATGGCTTACTCAAGGGCTCTGTATAGTAACCTATGTTATGATATTTCGCCTTCCCACATTGGAGAACAGGCGAAAATTTTTAGACACTCTTTTTCTTTATAAAATCCTTCACTCAGTTTATAGTGTACCAGATGTCCTTGCACAGATTCATTTTAACGTTCCTGCTTTTACATTGCGTCGTGCTGTTCTTTTTAGACCAGTGTCAGCACGTACGAATATCTTGAAACACTCATTTTTATCACGATCTCAGACATATTTTAATTCTATCTGTAACAAGCAAAATTTAGATATTTTTAATAACTTCAGTAATTTTCGTCATGGATTATGTAAGATCCTTTTATTCTGAATGATTACTTTTATCTGGATGTATTTCTGTGTATCACTGCTATGTTGCTGTTTTTTGTTTGTTTTTTTTTATGTGAATTCTCCCGTCTGTTTATTTACGTTGTAACTATTATATATTTGTCGTTTTTGTATTATATTTTTATTTTTAAACGAACTTGCTATTAGAGCAACCTGTTGGTTCGAGATTAAAATAACAAGAAAAAAAACACCTTGCGACTGCAAATGTCTTTAGTGCGTCGATATAAAAGATAATCCGTACTTCGTCATCCGAATTGCTCATCATCGAAAACACGAAAGTTGAAAAACCAAACAAACAAAACTAAAGGCTCACTGCAAAAAAATGGAAACTACAATATTAAAAACTAAGTAAAAAATAAATGCTTTAATAATAAAATACAGTTAAACATTCCTTATCTGAACTGAAAAATAGCATTTTAAAATGGACATCCGATACATACAAGGTGCCAAGTTAACATTTGTCGAGTCATGCTTTATCCTTCGAAATACCTGTTACATCATTTAGCGAGACATGTAACAAGGTCACATGACGTAAGACACTCTAAATGATCAAATAGATGATCAATTGTTGACTTACGTCTTCTTCTTCTTCTACTTCCTTATCTTCTTCTTCTTCTTCTTCATCGTCTTCTTCTTCTTTATATACATTTCCATAAGAATCCCTACCGGGGGCATCAAATACATCTTGCTCAGTGCCTGACTATTCAACAGAGAAAAGTAGCATTTCTGTTTATACAGATCCGATTTCCTTTGACGTAGTATCAACAACTGGTAAGTTACTTATCCCCTGATATGTTTCAAATGCTTGTTTAGTGATAAATGCAAAACGCTTCTACAGTTGTCTGTCTGTCTGTCTGTCTGCGTGACTCTCTGCCCGTATATCTGCACGCATGCACGCATGTATGTATGTATGTATGTATGTATGTATGTATGTATGTATGTATGTATGTATGTATGTATGTATGTATGTATGTATGTATGTATGTATGTATGTATGTATGTATGTATGTGTTTGTGTGTGTGTGTGTGTGTGTGTGTGTGTGTGTGTGTGTGTATGTATGTATGTATGTATGTATGTATGTATGTATGTATGTATGTATGTATGTATGTATGTATGTATGTATGTATGTATGTATGTATGCATGATGCAATGCATGTATGTATGTATGATGGCAGTAATACTGCATGTTTTCTTTTAGCCTCTTCTAGGGGAGATTTTTCGTAATCAATAATTAATTTCAAATGAAATTGACATCTATATAGCGTGTGATAACAAGGTATTTCCGAAGCCGAGTTCCTGAGCAATAGCAGTTTATATTAACTGCTTTTCGGTTTCAGCAGGTGTGCACACCTAACGCTTGTCACAACGTTTGGTCATCACTGTGTTAGAATTGAAATCAGGTCTACTATGTTTTTAATGTAATTTTGATACTTAATATGTAAAGGAAATATAAAAAAGAAAGGAAAAAAAGAGTGTAAAATTTATAAAAAATTTGATTTGTAAAAAATTTACTCGACCGTTTCACATGATGAACTGAAATATAGACTCTACATATTGTTTAGCATATCTTCTATCAGAGTTATTGAGTCGTAGTTACGATAACTTTGTTATCAATTGCAAATACAGGTATTTAACAAGAACAGTTGTGCCAAATAAATATACATTGTTGTGGAAGTAATTGAGATGCTAAATCTCCTACTTCAAAACACGTTCATTACAAATTGAGCAAGGATACTTAGACAAGATATAGGTATTAAAAAAAACAATCTCAGCACCTTTTTTGCAGACTTTTTATCTTCTTTTTTTTTGAAAATGTGAATCCCGGTCGTGGTAGCTTTATGATGTAAATAGATAACTAACTATTAGGCGAAAAAAACTGTTGACCAAATTTCAATCGCCCTTTGAATCAGATAGGTGCTTACGCAAGCACGATAGTTTGAGGGTTAGTAACGACTTTTTACTGATATTTAAATAAAATATGTATTTAACAGCACAGATGACATTTAATCACAAGAAGTCAATATAAATTTAACGTTGATGTAATCCAGCTGATTTTTGATGTTTTTTTTTAATATGAAGGTGGCGAAAACACTGACTCAGATTCACACCTGAAGACTACCGATGTTACAATCCGATCCCAGACAGCTTCACAGGTAATGATTGTAAACGACTATGTTCTGAAATGCATATGTTGTATTTTTACTAATATCTTACGGGACGAGCTCCATAGAATGTTATTTTCCACAAACATGTCTATCCTAAAAAGACCGGGTATTCTTCGATAGACACTTTGGCTGACAGTGATTTGCGCACTATTTAACATGTCTTTTGAAATTGATATGTTAACAACCATTGATAACGTTTTATGTGTCAATGAGATCATACATTTGGCAAAGCTTACGGGTTCATAGTCTAGACAGCAAGTTTTCACTGTTGCTGACTTAATAGATCCTTTGCAAGTAGTCCAAAGTATTGGTGTCGAGGTCATCATTATCACATTTATTGTCATGTATTTGATCACTGGTGTTTAACGACCCCTCTTTATTTATTGGTAGAGGATTGAAAACATAACTGACCATATACTGCATGTTCAAGGGCACAATATCACTCTGAATGAAAGTATCGAACTAACTGAAGGTTTGTATATTTGATTTGTCTTCTTTTCGAGAGTCGTTTGACAACAGCTTTCATCGTGTTCCTATGTCAAGAATAGCTACTACGTCTGGCCTTGACGTACAAACGTTGCAGAAACATTTCGTCTTTGGTATGATTTATTAGGTGCATTATTATAATTGGTAAAATGATGTTAATTTAAAATATAATTGGGGGATGAAAGTTACTATTACTCAATGTGAATCAGTATGAAAATATAATTTCAACAAATCTCAAGCAACAATCACTGCTCTCATTAAGAATAAAGTAGAAATTGATATTTCTTGGGTTTTACAGGAATACTAAGAGACATGCAACAAATCATAGATGACATTTTTCCAACTCCCGCTGAACACCTACTACCGGAAGTTGAAAAACACATCACCAAGACATTTTTGACAATGTTCGATGAGCTAGCTATGTTCATACTTAACAAGACTAAGTCTGGTGGTGGTGCTATTGAATTCAGGACACGCTCGTTTGTTTTCATCCTTGAAAAGAACTCATTTGAGAACCTGGGCAATACAACGTTGATGGTCGTAGCTCACAGTGGATTTGAAATCCCTCCATTGATAAATATCTCACCTTATTTGAAACGTAATGCAACTGTAAACAGAATGGTACGTAAAATTTCATTAAAAGAAGAGAAATAAACTTGTATACTTCATCAATGCTTATTAACATATAATACACAAATGACTACAATTGTTGGAGAAATGGGGTATCACTTGCGGATCAAGCAAAGACTGACGCACGTCAAACCGTACCTGCTGATTCTTACAATTCTTAAGAACATAGCTGCCTGCCCCGAGTCACAAAATCAGTACATTTATTTTAAACAACTGTTGTTGTTCCTTTGGATTAATGCTTAACTGTCGGAATAAAAGAGGAATTCTATAAAGATTCTTTGGGTCTTGATATGAAAGAGATGGCGATGAAGTGTCGATACTTTGACGGCAATACGATAATTGCCAAAAATTTGTTTGTGACACGATTATTGTAACATTTTGTAAAATATATAATATTGTATACTGCTTCAGATACTTCGTATTGAGAGCTTTGTTCACGAAATAACAAACATGACGGATCAATTCACGACTGATATACTGACTCTGTCATTAAGGAATGAGGATGGTGAAGAGATAACAGGTATGTCACGAGAAAAGAAAATACTTTGGATGTTTAAAACAATGAAGTTAAATTTGATAATCTATTAGTCGTTCTTTGAACTTGCCACATTTCCTTTCCTGACGAAGATTGCATTTGCGATCAAATAATTATTTAGTCGGGTTTATAGTAAAAAGCAAGAACTTATATAGAATTAAAAATAATAAAAGTTCGATATTGATTAGGTTCATATTTAAGACTCAACAATATTGACAATGAACATATACAAAACGCATAATCGAGTAAAACAATAGAAATGCGACGTAGGTAATACCTAAGAATGACACTAATTGTTTTGAAATTCAAACACCAGTGCGCCGACGGACTTACATTAACAATTATTATCAATAATATATATGCAATATTAATTTCCGCAACTACACACATTTGTGTGTATTGTCTAAATTATGCTAGCATTTGTAAAACAGAAAAAATACACTGTAATTGTTAGTTCCTTGATGTAGGTCATGAATGCCAGCATTTCTAGTCATGTCAGTATCTGTAAGATATCAAAGAGCCCATTACTTGCATATAAGTGAAGTTTCAGTTCTTAAAACAAGACAGTTCAAAACAAACTGCAACTGATTTATAAATGCAAAACAATGTATTACTATATAGCAGATACAAAATATTATCGATGAACGCTCAACTTATATTTCGAAAATAAAATAATCCTTTGGTCGCAACTCAAAAAATAGCCGACATATACACATGTTAAGTGTTTGAACTCAATCGATGTAGTATGTCGCCTAGAATGGAAACAGTGACATTTTCAATTACAATATTGTTTTTTAGCTGAGTTGAAAACTATTATTTTTGCTTGCAAAATACAGAAAACGATCCAGTTAACAGGCTTCACTAGTACGTGTAATCACACATTTATGTAATAGCGTGCACAATATTATGCATTTCAGTACAAAACGCGTCACGAGATATAGGCGTATGGCTAGGCAATCGCCAAACATTGTCGGATGAAATGGTGTTGACTGGTCAGTATATTGAAGAAGACGCCGCTTCGAACTACGTCTTTGAGATTATGGTAAATTCTTAGATGTATCTTAATGTGATTCGATTTGATCAGCGTTTCTATTGTCAAAGTGTTCATGCCTTACAAACATAATTGTCACATAAGGATCATCAGACAGTCTTGCTTACCTAAAACACAATTTCTTATTTTGTCTGTATAATTCCACATATCTGAATATGCATCGTTATTATATTAAGTTCTCTTTCGATGACAAAGATATTTCGTAACATCCTTCGTAAGTCCTTTCCCCTCAATGGATCGCATTATTGACGATGTTTCTATTTTCATTCCCGCCATTATATACAGAAGCAGATATGTCGGTAAAATTGGCTTTTCTTCTGAAATATTCAGGCTTTGAAGCCATACTACGCCATTCAGGTAATGCTTAAGACGTCTGCTCCGGTCTATGAGAACACCACGGTGTGTGTTTCAACTGAATTACCTGGAAATTCAAGTAGCTATGGTGGTTTTCAGTTTTGCAAATATTCATCTTTCTACGGCACCAGTGCTAACATCTTCGTTCCACAAGAAAGGGTCACAAGGACTGGAAGATATTATATCATCTTTGACCTGATATACAGTAGGTGGCAAATTCTTGATCAAAAGCAATGATAAATCCTTACAATTTGTCTAAGACTCACTATTAGCATATATATTGATATGATACGATATCAACGCCTTCCGAAATAGGATAATTGACTATTCTTTATGCTTATTATCAATTCCTAAATAACAAATATTTAGGGGTTTTAAGTTTGAGAATGATTCGAAATTGAACCATATTTCAATATTTAACTATTGTGCCTTTGACTCTATTGATAAATGAAAAGCACGAAAGAGAGGGAATCGTTTCAAGCTTTGACCTTTGTTGTTTAATTGAGTCTCTCATTCAGTCATTGAAACACTATGAATCATAAGTTATCTATTATATCTGAATACCTTTGTAAAAAAAATTCTAGTTTCCAGGTTAAAGAACTGTTCGTAAAAGACTATTTAGAGCCGGTGTGCTGATACCAATAGGTCGATTTTCGAAAACATTTGGAATGTATTCCAAGATCTGATTAACGTTTGTGATTGCCAAAAAAAAAAAACATTTTAGTGTTTATTCTATTTTAGGTCATGGTGTAGAATTCAATGTTTCAACGACCCAACATAAATGCAGTTACTCTGTTGACAAGGCAAACACTTGGCGAAGTAATGGATGCAAAGTAAAAAATTGATATTATTATATATATATATATATATATATATATATATATATATATATATATATATATATATATATATAATATCCAATGAATTTCTGATAATGCTGGTTTGGCATTGTTGATGCAACAGTTATTGGTTTGTTGGGTTTTTTTTAATCACTGGCTGAATAATACTACGATGGCCGAGACAGTTATTCCGATGCAAAATGCAAAATGCAAAATGCAAAATGTAACATTCAAAATGCAAAATGCAAAATTCAATACTTGGAAACGAGGCTTGACAGACGCCATCTTGGTAGGATATTTAGGATGGCTAGATTTTCATAACTTCTTTGAGTTCTTCATCAAAGATTGCTTTCTCAGTTTGATTTTGATCTGGGCCGTGAAATGTATTAATCTGGCGACCACATAAATAATCGATGGCATTTTTATGCCAACCATATTTCAATGTCGAAATCACAGAAAGACCCGAAAATTATGTCTAAATTGCATTTTGTTACGGATTTCAGACCTAAGGAAATGACGTTTCCAAGCAATTTTCACAAAAATCGGTGCAAATTTGTGAGTGCATTTTTCTAGTTTTAAAAGAGAAAAATAATTGTGTGGAATCGGCTTTAAATTGATGTTTACTAGTGTTGACTAGCAATATTGCGCATGAAGTAGTTGCTCTTGTGCGAAGTGTTCTGTCTTATGCGACCAACAAAATCGAATACTGCTATTTGATACACAGCCCCTTTTGTCGGATATGAGATTTTCGATATTGGGTTAGACCCGACCATGTTTATATGTTTAGTGATGATCCCGTGTCGCTCAGACTATGACACATCTTAGACAAAACATCCGCCCGCGCCTATACTGTTGACGGTTTCTTTAATAGCTGACGCCTAAAAATTGCACTTTTTCCTACCGTGGTGAATCTGTTAGGTATATATATATATATATTATATATATATATATATATATATATCTATATATATATATATATATATTATATATATATATATCTATATATATATATATATATATATATATATATATATATATATTATATATATATATATATATATATATATATATATATATATGTAGAATTCAATGTTTCAACCACCCAACATAAATGCAGTTACTCTGTTGACAATGCAAACACTTGGCGAAGTAATGGATGCAAAGTTAAAATTTGATATATATATATATATATATATATATATATATATATATATATATATAGATATATATATATATTATATATATATATATATATATATATATATATTTATATGTCTGTGTGTCTGTGTCTGTGTCTGTGTCTGTGCTTTAATTACAGTAAAAATAAAAGAAATATCATCACCTGCTTATTTTCTTCCAGGTATCTCCAAGATCCAACATTTCATACACCTTGTGTTTGTGCCCTTTCCTCGCCGTAGATCTTTATGAAAAGTCTGACGCCTACTAAACTAAAGGCTCTACAGCGGAAGATAAATAATAATGCCGTGGATTCTCAATAGTCTATGACAAAACATTACATACCATATCGCAATTATTTACCCCTTATTCTGTTTGTTTTCGACAAAAAGTTTGTTTTTGTAACATCCTTTTTGCTCTAAATAGTTATCATTCAAACTTTTTCCCCCACGCGAAAACTGGCCTGGTTGGGATTATAACTAATCGACTAATACTACCGTTCTCAATGTTCATCTACAAATTTTAGATCAGCCAAATGTCTTTGACACGTTTCACGTAACCTGTATGTGATTGGACAAAATTGTTGTTCTCAGCATTTGTAATTATCCTTAGGCTTATGTACTGCCCGGGGTTTGATGTTAGACATCCTCTTCCTCATTAAAAAGTTTTAAACTTCGAAAAGCTGTAACACTACTACATAGATTCGTTTTAGACGTCATGGCAAGTTCCTTCTCAATGGGTCGTAATGTAGAGAGCGATTGAGATTAGACGCTACAAGACAGCGAACGATTCAGAAATCGTCCGACATAGCATAGAACTAAACATTCATGTTTCATTGAAACGTTGAATATATTGTAAAGTACTGTTTAACAGACAAAAATCCAAACTTTGATCGTTTGATTTTATTTTGATGTGACGCAACAAAGGAATCAATAGCACCACTCAAAAACCCGGATGTTTTACGTGGATAAAAAAGCGAAGTCGTCCGAGGGGCTGAGGAGTTACAGAGGGACAAATCACCGTCAGACTGTTCAAGATGGTGATGGTCATAACAGTTGAGTAAAGATAAAAATACAATCATTGCAATACACGAGGTTGGGCCGAAGAAATACATTAGAAATCTGAATTACATGGTTTCACACTATTCAACGTAGTGGATGAGTGGGAGTAAAAATGTCCCCTATACATGTATCGATAGTACTAGAGGAATTGCTTCAGGTGTCTGTCTGTATTCTCTAAAATGTTACCACAAGCTCTATCTAGGTGCTAATTGTATGCTCTAACCCTCCTCTGTACAAGGAGAAAATGTTCATGTTTTGATGTATCATAGCATACATGGTTCTATGCTGTGTGGACTATGTGTACATGTTCCGTTCACTACGTTTTCCTCCAACACGATGGAGGGAAACATAGTGGAGGAACACAAAACACCGTACAAAGACTTAGGTGGCTGCAAATTTTGCCAGCACCAAAGACTAAATGTACAATAAAAGAGGGGTCTCGGTTAACTACTCCACGCGCCCTTGTCTGCTCTGCGTGGTAGTGTCATAATACGGCTATGGCGCAGCCCTGCGTGCTATGCTGTGTATTCTTGGCGTTGTGAGGCCACGCCAAGAACACACACCGTACGCAGAGCTAAACTCAAACCGGCCGTAGGGCTATAGCTGCCAATTACGCATCGTTTGATACCGTGAAAGAAAATTACTTTTTGTTAATACTAGTAGTAACCTCCGTGGTCTTATTTTTCGGTCACGCGTAGGTTAGTCAATGAATTTAACAACGTGCTGTCTACCTATGAGCTCATGGTTAGTCGCTTTCTACGATTATCAAGCCAGAAGAGGATCTAGTACATGGTCAGTGTGTTTTCATTGTAGTTACATAAGGTTTTGCTAGCGTCTGCATATTTCGCCTGTTTGATGAACGTTTATGTTGTATTTGTAGCAAAATTTGTGAAACCAATAAATTTGTCTTGCTTTATTCACAATCCATTTACGAAGCAAATAGAGGAAAATGAGAACAAAATTGCCTGACGACCACTAATATTTGAAATTAAAACTGGCCACCATCCCTATTCCTCTTTCCGTGAGGGAGGCTGTCCTGGTTTATTGTAGCTTATGTGTAGTAAATGGTGACGTGATGCGAAGTCATACTGGTAGAGTGGAGAGTACTTCGCTCTCCAAAAAGTAGTTTTCGTCGAGTATTTTTGACCAGTCATTTTAATTGTACTGAGCAGCTAGGTTAACCACCCAACCGTCCTCTATTGAAATATTGAAGTGTCAGAAGGGGGAAATTCTATTGCTTATTCATTGACTTTTCAAAAGACTTTGATCGGATTAGCCACACCTTGTTAATGTATAAATTATTATCTCCGGGTGTTAAAGGGAGAATGTATAATATTCTACACTCGATGTTTAGCAGTGTTAAAGCGTGCGTAAGATCTGGAAATGTCCTGTCAGAATACTTTGAGTGTCCTAATGGCGTACGCCAAGGCTGTATTTTAAGTCCTATTCTATTTTCTTTCTTTTATTGAAGAGCTTAACTCAATGTTGATGAATTCAGTCCAGTTGGGTGTACACTTATTGTAAGAATTGTATGATTTATTTTGTCTTCTTTATGCTGACGATATTGTTTTATTTACCGACTCCGTCAGTAATCTTATCGATATTCTTGCACAATTTTGTAAAAAATGGGAAGAGACAGTAAACCTAGATAAAACAAAAGTTGTTGTTTTCCGTAAAGGTGGTCATAAGTCTCGTTTTGAGACCTTGCATTTTGAAAACTCCGAAATAGAAGTAGTGTCGTATTATAAATACCTCGGTTTACTACTTTCCTCACGAAATTCATGGTCTAAGGCATTATCAACACTAGCTGATCAGGCCAGCAAAGCCATGAAAATTATCTCTCTGGCTTCATATGGTAGAATCGGCAGCTCCCCAATGAACTGTCACTTCAAGCTTTACGACGGTATGATTCTTCCTATTTTATGTTACGGAGCGGAAATCTGGGGGTTTCAACGTTATTATGTACTTTAAAGGGTACATAGAAAATGGTGTACTCAATATATGGGAGTTTCTAGCAATACAAATAGTGAAGCAGTGATTGGGGAATGTGGGCGATTACCCATATTTGTAATTTGTTATTTGTAATTGACAGAGTCTACGTAAGTTTTGTAACTTGAGAGAGGTAGAAGATGAATATCATTTTCTTCTTATTTTCCCCTGTTATAGAGAACTGAGATAAAAAATATTTTCCTCCATATTTTCAATTTGAGGTGAATTACGACAAGTTTTACAGTCTTATGCGAACTCAGCAGCCAGATATTTTAATTAATCTATGTAAATTTGTTTATTATGGTTTTTCCAAAAGAAATCAGAATTTGTAAAATAGCTGATTCCAGAGCCATGTATGACTTCATCTTTCTTTTTTTTTGAGAGTTGTAATGTATATTGGCCGGAGGACTTGAAATACAATAAATAACCAGTCATGTACTGGTTACTGATACTGATGTGTAGTAAATTGAGTGCACTTTGTAGGTTTTGCCTTGGACACATTGTGCTAATTTCAGAAAGTGATCAAATAATCAAGTGTGAACACCCTTGATTCCGCATTTGCACACCGATCGATCACCGGACAAAAATTACAGAAGAAGAAGAGGAAGAAGAAGAAAAGTGGGAAACCGTATCTACACTAAATCTTGAAATATTCCTGCAAGGGCAGACAGAGTTTATCATAATAAACACGATTGGAAATAATTGGATGGTGAAGCAATTTCTGTAATTTGAAAATGTAAGGTCGTCTGCTTTTATTTTTAAGTAAAACTCCTGTTTTTAATGATGATTGGAAATAATTTCTTATAATTCGATATTGTATTAATATTTGTTTAATCAACTAAAGTAATGTTATCCACTTTTCATTCTTATGCAATGCACTTATTTTAACGAGTAATTTACAATATTGAAAATCTAAGCCGTACTTCAGTCATGAACATTGACAGATTTGAACTATTATAAGATCCAGTTCTACAAAATTAGTTGCAATCGTGTTTTCTTGAGGTAATTATTCATCGACAACATTAAATATTTGCAGTCGGGTACACGATAGTAAATGAATTGGATATTGTATAAATTCTCCATTTCCATTTTTACCACGGTGACAGAAAGTATCGTGCGATAAGCAATAAGTTAACAGTCGGTCAGCTTTACCCGTTTCTACGAAAAGAAAAGAATTCATAATACTTAAGCATTTCATTGATAAGTACCTGTATCTATAAATTCGGAATTGTAAAGTGTTAGCCAGCAGCTGGTAATTACGTTATTCTGAAATAAATATGATGATCAAAAAGTATAACATCTTAGCGGATTAGTATTTGTTTTGAGAGAGAGAGAGAGAGAGAGAGAGAGAGAGAGAGAGGGAGAGAGAGAAGAGAGAGAGAGAGAGAGAGAGATGAGAGAGAGAGAGAGAGAGAGAGTGAGAGAGAGAGAGAGAGAGAGAGAGAGATTCGTTTTGGATACACTCTCGTTCTGGGACATATAATTGTATGTGCATTTACAGCACAGTTGACATTAATTACCAAAAGTTGATTCTAAATAAATGGACGCTGATGTAACCCAGCTTATATTTGATGTTCTTCATTAAAAGGTGCCGGGAACACTGACTCGGATTAACGACTTACGACTACAATGTTGCAATGCAGTCTCGGTCAACATCACAGGTATTATTGTCGAAGACCGCCATGCTATTAATAAATTACAAATCTGTCGTGTATTTACTAATGTCTTACGGGAGGAGCTACATAGAATATTCTTTTATTCGATAAATATATCCTTCCTGAAAAGCTGGATATTTTTCCTACTTTGATAGAAATGCAAGTTCTGTTTAACATGTCGTTTCGAATTG